>NC_041395.2:147653312-147693312 GCF_900747795.2 Erpetoichthys calabaricus | reverse complement strand
CCCCTTCCTTGCCCATCATTGTCAGCCAATTATAGGGTGGAACTGAACTAGAAAATCTGGTACAATCTGGCAATTAGTACAAAGGGTTTTCAATGTAATGCAAAGGCAGGGATTCGGGAGCCCTGGCAGCTAGGAAAAATAGCTTTGATTGGGCATGGACACTGGTTTTTAGTGCTGCTTGGATACACCCTAAAGATACTGCCTCCTACCCTACAGGTCTGCACAGGAAAGTACCACATTACGAGATTTCTCTTATCAGTCTTTTTTTCTTTTCTTTCATTTTTGTCCCTTTGCTATCCATTTCCTCTTTTTTCATTTTATCCATTACATGGATCCATTGTGTGGAACACAACAAAGGACTCAGTTATGAACATTGTAAAAAAAAAAAAAAATGACATACTTTAAATTGAATACTTTTAAATTTTAGATTTCAGAGTAAGCTTTTTGGACAGTACAAAGTTGGGAGTTTTTTTCATTTTAAAATATGTTTCAGCCCTTAAGCGATTTTTTTTTTACTTTTAATTTAAAGTGTATAGCCTTGAGGTTATCTGTAGTCATATTTTGCATTAAAACGACCGTATTTTCATTCTGGAGTTGTTTACTTTTTTAATCAGCTAAATTACATATAAAAACACAAACAAATAAAATAGAATGTAGGCTTCATTATTGCAGTCACATTTTAAAAATTATATTGCATGATTGCTTTTTTTGTTTTAGTCCTAAAGACATCAACTTGGGTTGTGCTGGGAGTTTAAAGTATGTCTGTTTTTAATGAGCCTCAGTTACTCTTTAACATATATTGTTTTCGTTGTTCTGAAAATGAATAAAATTTCTATATTTGATTATTTACCCAAAGCTAAAAATGTGAATAATTTATTATATATTATGCAGCATTTTTAAATGTTACTATTATGTAGGTAAAGTACTTTAATTAGTAATGGTTTAAAGACTTCATTTTGCTTAATTGCAATTCATGTTGCTTTATTGTTATATAATGATAAAATATAGTCAACTACTTCATCATGCAATATGCACCATTACACTCTGCTCATCACACTGATACTTAAAAAGATGTAGGTATGGAGGTTAGATTCTTCATATTATTTTGAATTATCCATATATCACTGTCAATTTAACACTAATTGGACAGGCATTGTTTAATATATTCTTTTAATGATCTCTATAATATGGGATTTTTTTATTTGGATTGTGTATTTCTGATATCCACCCTTATATGAATTTCTGATTCCAGGTGGGAAATATTAATTAGTGTTTATCCGCACAAAGTCTACATACAGAATTCTCAGAGAAGGAATTAAGTCAAAGATGCATTTGACATATTTTACTTTTAAGCAAATGTATCATGCTTTTTCTTCATAAACATTTCCTAACTTGATTACTGGTGGTAGTAATAAAAAAGATAGTTTCTTTGTTATTTAGATTTAACATCTGAACATTTTAAAGTATACTGAATTTTAAGAAACAGTAATTTGCATACAAGTTGCTACTTTTGAGTAGCTGGTCAGTGGCACTGTGCTGAAAAAAACAAGGATGGTCCAGAAGTGGCATAAGCCATGTGTGGATCTATCTCTAGTGTCTGTAATACACCTCTGCCCTAACCTCAGTGTAGCAGCTTTTGTTTTCTCAGCATTGAATTCATTCTTTTCACACCCCCTTTCCTTGAAGACAGCAAAATTAGCTGTTCAATAAGTGTAATTTGTGAAGGTGGATTTCTCATGTGAGCATGTGTCCTCCAGGCGGAGGCTAAAGCCCCCTCTTACTCATTGAGGACAGTAGATATGCTTGTTTAGTGAATCAGAATCTGCCTATCTATCTATCTATCTATCTATCTATCTATCTATCTATCTATCTATCTATCTATCTATCTATCTATCTATCTATCTATCTATCTATCTATCTATCTATCTATCTATCTATCTATCTATCTATCTATCTATCTATCTATCTATCCCACCACAAACCCTTTTTCTGTACAAATATATACACAGCATATATATATGTATAGTATTTATAGGCCCCATCTCTCCTAGCTAATCCTGAATAGGAAAAGCATAGATGGATGAATATATCATGTTTATTTTCATTTAGTTTTTTAAATATTTTTTCTTACTATAATACTCTTACCTCAACATATTGTTAATTGTATAGGTCAAATAAGAAAGTAATGGATTGTAAAATCTGGTTTCCTCTAATATTACTTTGTAAGTAACATTTCATTGTAGTAGGTATTTATTCAGTATTACTTGGTATACAGTGCATAACTTTTGATTCTGTAAACATTTATAAAATATCTGTCTGTATAAATAACTATACCTTTGCATATTTTATTTTAGCCATGTTCCACTATTTCTTGTGCAATTTTAAATATTCTTAATTAGTAGGGTTTGTTGTCAAGTATGTACTTATTTAAGCATATGAACATTTTCAAACACAAAGACTCTTGTGTAGTGTGTTAAGGAATTTTTTAATTGTGTAGTCAGAAGACCTCAATAGAATACTATGAACGTTTTTTCATTTTGTAAGCCAGGAAAAGAGGTTGGGGTCTTAAGATATTTCCAGTTGAGTCACTTGAGATAGGCATGGGAAGCAGACCATGTTACTGTCAATTGGAAACATAGTGAGAATAATCTTGTACGATTTCCTATTCATTACTTGGTGGGCAGGTAAAAAGAACTGCATTTCTGTAGGGGAGTCCAATAAGGGAGAAAATAAGACACACTGCACTGGAAAAGCGGACAGATTATATAAATAAGAATACCTCTGTTGCTTTACTTCTTGACATGACAGCATGATAATACACACAGTGTTTTGAAATTGTATAAAGAATGTTGTGTAATAGGTGACAGACATCTTCTTGAAATGATGAGGATTGCGGATTGCATCAGAACTGTTAGAATAACAAATATTTAATCAGACATAAAAACACATTGGGGGAAAATCATGTTCTAAAATATACTTTTGAGAACATAAAGTTCCTTCTTATCTATCTATCTATCTATCTATCTATCTATCTATCTATCTATCTATCTATCTATCTATCTATCTATCTATCTATCTATCTATCTATCTATCTATCTATCTATCTACACTTTTCTTTTTTTCTAATTTTACCTATGGATTTCAGTCTGTTTTTCCTTTCCTTGCTTTTTGCTATTGTGGCAAATCTGCTGCAGCAATGAGGCAAATATACAATATTCAATGCTACTGATTTAAAAGAAATACTTTGCCTAAAATCACAGTCATTTTCAGTTTGCTCTTGTAACTAGACAGAGACTTGAAACACTATCTTTTATACCAGTACTTTGAAGTCATCATACTGATAATGCATGTCTGTCATTGTTGTTGGCAGTTATATGTTGCATTTCATGGAACTTCGTAGGAGTGTGGCAAAGCTATGCTCTCATTATGTACATCAGCCCAAAAAAACGCATGGGATAACTTTGGTTTAATTTAGGCTTTAAATATGCAATAAAGTATGCATGGAATTCATTGATCATATATATATTTCATGTAAATAAATAATTGTAGAAATAAATATATAAACAGTCACATATCAAAAGAAAAACTTTAATAAATAAAATTGCTGCTTCTTCCAAAAATCTGCTTTAAATTTGTTATGAATGAATTCTTATTTTGTATCCAGTGTCTTTATTTACAATAAAGGTATTAAAGTTGTATGAAATTGACAGTGCAATTTTAACAATATGTAGTTTTAAAGAATAATCAGTGGCAAGTTGTTCAGTACATAAATTCAACACCTTGTTTGTGATCTCACATATTTTGAAAAATCAATACGTTACCAGATTTTTAAATGCCTGCCATTTTAAGGCTTAAAACCTTTACTAAGTAAATCATCTTACCTTACTGATTGCTACTAAAGATAGTAATTTCTTTAACCATTCAATGTACATGAGGTTGTATACTATAGTTTCTCAAAGTGTTAAATACAGCGTGCAAAATGTTTCTAGTAATCTGTTCATCTTGTTAGCTGCTTCATATGGGATGTCCACAGACCACAAGAGCATATGACTTGGAGAATGATGCCACTAGACAGCTGACATTTGGAGACAAAGTTATATGGAATGTGAAGGTTGCAATCAGTTTGAAATGCTCAACATAGCCTTTGAGGTATGATTAACGCATATAAGCAAGATAAGAAATAACAAATGAGGACAAACTTAAAATATTATGTAAGGGACAAAGCCATTTTTTGGTAAAAATGGCATTGCCAATTGCAATGAAATGAAATACTGTATTTTATGTTTGGAATTTTAAGCAGGGGCAGCAAAAATCTTTTCAAAAGTGTGCTTTAATTTTTAATATGTTTAGCCAGACACAGCATAATTAAGCATACCTGTAATTGCAGTAAATCACTTGTATATAATCTGTAAAACCTTTTGCTATCATTATATTAATTGTTATTAATACTGAGACTGATAAACATACAGTTTATACAGTATTTGCATTTAGTGATCAGATGTTTGTGTCTCATATGTAGGAAAGCTGTCCTTTTTCATACATTCTTTTCTTACCGTCCATTTTACAGATAATATGATCCCTTTTATTTGTTTGATTTTTTTCAATTACATCTTGCTTTCTGAAAATGAACTCAACATTTTCCCCCAATGTCTAGTCTTATTTTTTTGCCACTTTTATAATTTTAAATAAAAGGTCTTCCTGCAATAATCAATCTTTAAACTGCTGATGAACTTCCCAATAAGCATTTTACCAACAAAACTAATCATAACTATTGAAATATTTATATTATCCATGTGCTCTGCATTTCCATGATGTTCCAAAGAATGAATGTACTGTATGTGTCATGCACATATATTGCAATGTTTTTCTGGTTTTTGATTGTCTTTGACATCACAGCCCAGGAAAAAGTTATGGTGCCATTCAGTTTGATACTTTTGGTTTATTCTGATATTTTGGAAAAGGACAAATAACTCTAATCAATCTTCATTACTGGTTATTGTATATAGGATCAGCATTACTACAAAGTGCTAACATTTTCCTAAGAATTGCAAAAACATTAATGTGGTGGAAAATAGGTATAGTCCAAATCTCTATGGCCCTCTCACTCCACAAGAACATGCTTATCTACATTCTTAAACCTATTTAATCCAGTTCAGGGTCATGAGGACACTTAAGATCAGTAAATCAAAATTTAAAATGAATACATTACAGTTTAAACAGACTTTTCCTTTTTATTATTATTATTATTATTATTAAATTTCACCAATTTATATATATTATTCCTGGAGTTATATTTGACTTGGCCTTCCAATGAATTTTTCTAATAATAGTAATGACTATAATACCAAAAACTGAAGTTTTTAGCTGTGTTATTATTTTCCCAATAGTTCATACTCCTGAATAATGTTTGATGCTGCCGGATTACAAATTAAACTGTATAGGACAAGCAATTCCAAAAATTGGTAGATAGATTTATAACATAACATTCTCAAACTTTTTTGATCAAGGATGTCGTGATGATACATTTATTGATTATTATTGTTGTTGTTGTTGTTGTTGTTATTATTGTGCAGAACATATTCCTGCTAGTTACTATTGAGTTGAAATCAAACCTGCTACAGCCATATTCTGTAAAAATGGCACAGGAAAGTAAATGGATTATCATAATTAGTGATATCATAAAATAAACATTACTACAGTGGCTTTGAATTTTGCTAATAGGTAATATTTGTTAGCTGAGTTTACATCTTTAACAAATGTAAAAAAAAAATGTAGTTGTTAACAATGTCAAAAGAAGATAACATTAGCAAACCAATAACTAATAAACATTATTTTAAAATTGAAAGTATGTTAATACACTTTCCTTGATGATTCAGCATATAGTAAATATTTAGTAAATATTATGTGTAAACTGAAAACACTAAAACCCCTTACATATATGCTTGTGGAATTTCTATAATCTGTTACCAAGTTTGTATTAAACTGACATGCAATTATTTTTCTATCTATCTATCTATCTATCTATCTATCTATCTATCTATCTATCTATCTATCTATCTATCTATCTATCTATCTATCTATCTATCTATCTATCTATCTATCTATCTATCTATCTATCTATCTATCTATCTATCTATCATTCTCAAGCTCAGTGTAGTGGGGTGCCAAAACCTATCCTAATAAAAGTGTCCGGTCTGTCTTAGTCTGCCCCCGTCTTTGTGTGTGTGTGCATATATATATATATATATATATATATATATATATATATATATATATATATATATATATATATATATATATATCTATAAAACAGCTGATCTTTCTGTTTAGATATGTATTTACATATCATGCTTCAGTCAGTGATTGGTATGTTATGAAATGTATTAAAGTTTTAACATTTATTTCAAATTAAAATATAAATAGAATCATGATATACATCCCCATTGCTACCATATTTAAATGAAGACACGCAACCAACAAAACAACTGTCACACTGCTAGGCTGCTTACTGATTAAAAAAAGAAGAAGAAAAAAAAAACTTTATCACATCCCTTAATACTGCCATTTAAAGGATTTGCATGCCACTGAATGGAGATCAGTTAGAATACCAGAAGACATAAAGAGGGTAACTGCACAGGCTGTGATCACTGGAGACTGTAATTCACCAAGATAGGGCATCTTCATTTTGATTAAATGTCTTCAGCATTGTTATATTTGATTGTTTTCATTACTGAACATTTTACACCATGCACTACTAATTTGAATGAACTTTAAGCTGGGAAACTGTCGCTTTATTTATTTAATCATTTTAAAATTTAGACAGGCAAGTAATTCACTTGACTTAAAAGTGGGTTTCATTCCTTCTTAACCAGATTTTAATATAGACATTTTTTTTTTTTTGTTTGTTTTTTTTTATTTGGGACCACTGTGCCGATTAAATTACCAAATCTAATGACAGGATTTAGAGCAACAAACTATCATTACCAACACATTTCATTGGCAGAATATTTAAAAAAAAAACTTTTAAGCACCAGTAAAACCTAAGTATACATATTATATAAACATAACAAGAAAAGTTATTGGAAAAATGTTGAACTTCTATACTTGAAGGGTTTCTGACGGTTGATTTGATGAGAACCACAGCCTGGGTTATGGGGAGGGTGAGAGCATATGCTGAGGTTATTGCAGACATAATGTTTAGTGAATGCTGCCTTTGCTGTTTTACAGATAATTTAAAATGCCTCTGCAAATTATCAAATTTAATTAGCAATATAAATGCCAGAAGGAGTACATAATGTGCAATTGTCTTGATATCTTTCCAGAAATTAGTCTTTTTAAATGAATTTGCTGTATTAATCATCTTAAAAAATATTTTTGATCACTGAATTAATAGATTTCCAGCCTGTTTTTGGGTATTCATTGACATAGGTGATTGCCTCTTAATTACCACACCAGCCTTCTTCTATTCAGTCTTATTAATTCATGTTTTCTGGCACAGTCCCAAAAGGCAGCCTTGCCCTATATCTACTAATTACTTCTGTAATTGAATTTGCCCACTGTTTCCAAGCTATTTTTTAAGTGACTGTGTTTGTTCATAGGTTTATTGTGTCTTTTTGTGTCAGCCCTCTACAGACAGAACATACATTGACTCTGTTCTCATTTCTCATTAATTTTCCACAGCCTTGCTCTGCCTTGTTTTTTTTTCTTTCCTGTCACTCTGTTGCACGTCCGTAAAGAGCAGCATATTAAAGGTTAGATAAAAACAGATTGAAGTTAATTAATTCATTAGTAACTCTGAGCCAATTATTTTGCCATTTTTCAAGGGGGGGGGGGGGGGGGGTTGTTCTGTATATTCTTGTTAACACTCCATAATGGCAAATAGCAATTCACATTAATGAAACTATAACTCAAATATAACTTCGAAATCATCAGATAGATCAAAATTTTTAAAAGTTCAGATAAGACTCAATTCTTCATTGTTAAGACCGATATATTTCTTTTTATTACTTTATAAAATATATTTTCATTTATCTAAAAAATGTTGTTGCAAAACTGATATTTTAACACACTCAAAACACACGGCTGTTTGGCATAATTCATTGAGCTGAGTTTGAGTAAGCTATTGGAATGTTGTCAACTGATTGAGAAGTGTATTTATTAATAGTTAAGAGACTTGGTAGAAAAATGTTCATGTTTTTTTCTATAATGTAATACACTCAAAACATCTCTCAGAGGGACGGCAATGACATGTAAAGGAATGCTTTGAAGAAAAGGCTCCCAATATTTTGTATCTTGTCTGTCAATAGTTAATGGATCTTTGATAATTTTTTTTCAATTCAGCGTTTGCCTCCTTGCTAGGCACCCTTTATATCATTGTAAATAAATTCTAAATATTACCAAAAAAATGGACAGGGTGCAATAGTGTCTCAGCCAGATCATGATGTTTGGGTGGCCGCCTTCTTTGCACAGAGAATCTGAAGCCATCTATTCAAGCATTGCGACTGCTTCTGTGATGAACCTGGAAGACTCATTGTTCCCTTGTCAAGGGCCATTATCCCAGCAACTCGCCTGAAATTTTTCTTCAATTTGACAGTATGCCTTTCAAACTTTCCCTGCTTCCATTGATTTGTTTTCTTCTGTTCCTTTTTCTCTTTCTTTGTTTCCTTATCATAGCTTCAGGTTATTATGTGCAAAGTATTGATGGGACTAGAAGGTTGTGGTCGATCGAGAGCTAATGCATCCCTAATCCTGCCTTTGTTATAGCGGAATGTTGTGGTTGGGTCTCTGATGGGGAAAGAGGTGCAAAGCTGTTGATCCTAGTTTTATTTGTTAGAAACCCATCCATCAATCAAATACAAGTCCGTCTGAGTGCTGAATGACATGGGGACTCAGCTGAAGAAATTTGATAACGGCGTATTGTCAGACTGCTCACTCACTTTTCGATAAGAAATACATTTGACTGAAGTAGATAAGCACACATGGGCTAAAGGCTTTAAGAGTGTAGGTGACATATGATGCCACAAGAGGTTATAGAGCTTTGCAGTAAATAATTCTTTGGGTAAACAAAAAATACAAGTTCAATGTATGTAATATGCACAACTTCTGGATATGCTTGGATGCTTGGATTATTTAATAAGATGCTTGATAGTAAGAGCCATCCTTTCAGTGGGCCTTTTCTTTCTTTATTTATTTGTGTATTCTTTTAAGCTAGTGCACATCACTTATACCATGCATACAAACCGCTTTGAAGTACATCCCTTTTATACATGGCTCTGCTAAGTATTTACACACATTTGTGGCACCATTTGCAAAACAACTCCCAGTTGCAATGACTCCAAAACTAACTGTATTTATAGAACCGGACACGTTGTAGCAGATTCAAGGTTTCTTTTCTTTAAAAGTAAAAAAAAAAATAAGGCACCACAGAAACTATGACTTTCCAGGAATTAGGGAAAAACAAAAAATAAACTGGATAACCAGTGGACAAAAAATTAAGAAATTTCCTGCAAGTGATTCTTCTTCCTTAAAGAAACTGCTTATTGTATAAAGAAAAGAGACAAAGCTATATAGAACTTTAAGGCTTATGAAGCTTCTGAAAATGTGAGTGCTGTCTGTTTCTACATTTCCCCAGTTAGAGTTGTAAGATGCTACCATACTAACTTTTACATGTGCCTAAAATGTTCCATTTCAACTCCATTCCATGATAAAAAGAGTATAATAAAATATGAAGTTGCAGACTAGCACAATACAAATCTGCAAAAAGAATTTTTTTTTCTACCATACAGTAATTCTGTTAGTATGTGAATATAAACAATGAATAAATAGATAAGAAAAAATTAAACCAAATAAAACACGATGGAAAACTAACATTAAAAGAAGAGTGTCATCTACAACTATCAAAGAAAAATAAAAAGTACATAAACTGAAAAACCTGACCATAGGGTACATAAATTGACTTTATTGTGAACTATACATTAACACACTGTATGATTAAGTTAGTTTTTGTGTGTATAATGACTTGAGGCTAAAGAATCACTAAAAAAAAAATCGATGTAAGAGTGCTTCAGATTTCTTTGTCAAATTATATGTGGCTGACTGCTCCATTGTTTGTACTGCATCTTCTAAAGAAGATACTTCAAGATGGAGCCGCCATAGAGTATCTGGACACCATGTTGATTTTATTGATTTTAAGAAGACATTAGCGGAGGTATTTGTGTGGATGAGGCGGTATAACTCTGAAAGAATAGGAGGTTGCTTTGAAGATAATACTTTATGAATGTGGTTTTCAATAGAAACTCTAGTGTAAAATACAAAGATGTGAGCGTCTTTTTGATTATTCTTTATTCTAAAATACACAGGAATGTTTGTACAGTGTTTCTATTTGGCACTTTACTTCTGTGAATAAAACTATCTTGTGTTTCCTAATGCTGCTCGACGAAAGTATTTTCACCCGTGCCTGTTGTTTCACCCGTGCCGGCTTAGATTTGAAGGACATTTAATTACTGAATTCACAAATGCGTCCTGATGATAATTATTTTTATGATGCTTTCATCCATCTCTTTTCTGCATTAGCTGTTCTATTACGAGAGTAATAGGAGCCTAGCTTTTACAAGGTGCAAGGCAGGAATCGGCCCTGGATGGCATGGCAAATCTTTATTGGGTATGCTAATCAAAATCCCCATGCACTGCCAACACATAGTGTAGGTAAAGATGTGGAAAAAAGTTGAGGCTAGGATGCAAACTCCACACAGAAAGTGGTGGAGCTATCTGTTTTTATTATTATTTTTGTTGTTTCATTATTGTTCAACCTGCGGTGGGTTGGCGCCCTGCCTGGGATTGGTTCCTGCCTTGTGTTGCCTGGGATTGGCTCCAGCAGACCCCCGTGACCCTGTGTTCGGATTCAGCGGGTTGGAAAATGGATGGATGGATGTAGGCTTGTGTATCTATTACCCCATTATGCGAATAAAAATTTTAAAATGAAAGGGACAGTCCTACTTTGAAAACTAAAAGTACTAATAAAATATTTCCTATTTTGTAATGTTCATCATTTATGGAAATTTTTAGCTTAGTATGAGTCAATTACATAATCACCTAAATATACATTTTAGTACCAAGCATGCAAACACATGGTTAGTGGTGGATAAGGGAAGGCTGATATCTGAATGAGTTTTAGTGTTCACTCAAGCACAACTAAAGAAGAGTGTTCTGTGACAAATTCAAAAGCAACACACCATTTTATTTATTTAAATAATCAAATTTTGCTTGCCTAATTGGGTTTTCTGTATTTTATATTAGTAATTTCCAGCACACTAGTCATCACATTTTGAAATATTAGGTCTCTGCTTCACTGTCTTAAAACTCAATGAAAGATTAGTACATTTTTAGACAGAAATTAAGTGCAGAGAAATGATGCTATTTTGTTTCTGAGTGATAAGGTTCAATTAGCATTAATCATTAGAAAAAGTGTTACATGGCAAAATTAACTATAGCAGATGTCACCAGTGGGAGGTAAATGATGCTTACAGCTGAGCACTTCTTGGCATCCAATCTGTATTGTGGCAGCAGGATAGCAGATGTTTCAAACTGTTGCATACACTGCTTTTATTTTATTTTTTTTCTTTCTCTCTCTTCGTTTTAGTAATAAAGGCTTGTTCATGATCAGAGTAACCTTTCCTGTGTGTACTGAGCAGTTGGCCTGGTGGGAATCAATGCCCTAGACATCTCTAAATCACATCTTTCATTGCTTTCTGAAAGTGGTAGGCAAAAGTGATTTGTCTTCCTCCTCTTGTTTTCCATTATAGACTAGTTGTGAAATTCTACAACTAGTACATAAACAAGAAAGTGGTGAGAAATCTGACTGAAGTCACGACCAGTCTGTTAGTTCAGCTACATAGTTCAAACTTTTCTTCAAGTAAATACACTGTGTGTCTGTTCTCTCAACTAACTTAAAATGCTGACTGGGCGGCCCTGACAGGAAATCTCCTAGCTGCCTCTTCAGCCTGTACCAGCAATTATGATATCTGCCAATCCTGTTCTCCTTATGTGAATTCTTAAGATTTTTTTTTTAATAGGTTTCTGTATTTGTAAAAGGAGATTAACAATGTGCTGTTCATTTTACTTTTTGTCCTTATGGCCTTACCAAATTCTTAACATTGTAATACATTACTATTATTGTTATCATTGTTATTATTTAGAGAGTAATTTATGACATTAAGCCATTCAGATTATATCTGAAGTAGCCCGAGGTAGTTCTCTCCTTAAATAAACTTCTACCATTACACATTTGCTATACAATCTACTAATTATAAATTTCAAACATTGTGGAATACCATTACATAAAGTTCTCAGACCCACTTAATTCAATTCAGAGTTGCAGCGGCCCAGAGACTATTCTGACAACAGCGGATGCAAAGCAGAAACTGCCTATAGATAGGACACCAGTCCATCACAGGGCCCACTGACACACACACTAATACTCACACTGGGCCAGTTTAGATTTGGAAATTAACTTAGCAAAGGTGGAATATAGAAAGAAAATGTAGGCATTACCGAGTGCTACGTAACCCAACATCCCAATAGCTTTTTTATCACTTCTGTAGACTATTATGAAGCATATGCTTGGACTCCCATATTTCATAACTCTGCATACTCATCAAGTAATTATATTTAGAATTTTTGCTGCCTATCCATAAAACTTTACATTTACATTAAACATTTACTTTAACCTTTATTTAGTACACATGCTAAAATCTGAATTATATAAAGCTGTAGGTATTTTACTGACTCTGTTTTATCATTCTTATCTTGTTAGTTCTTGTTAGTTCTTCATCTAAATAATTTACATTAATTTAAATGATCAGGTGACCCGCCACTGATCCCTTTGGAGCCCTATTTTTGACTATAAGTAACTCAGAAAAACATTTCTTCTGCTATTAAAGGTATTGTCTGTGCCTTAAGGCAATTTGATACCCACATGAACCTTTGCTTTTTGTAGTTTTTAAATAAGGACCCCAAGGAATATGTTATGAAAAGCTTTCTAAAAGCTAAAGTAAATAATCCATTATGTTATTATATAATCAGATCATTTTGTTGTAAGTTCTGTTTACTGGTCTATTCACACCAGAGTCGTTTTGATCATATTTGACACCGCTGAGCTGTTACTGCCAAAATACTGAAAAAATCTTTGGGTGTATTTCTGGGAATTATTAGCAATGTTTCTCTTTAACTGTATTTGCACATTTTTAATTTATTTACTGTTGATTTCAAGTTATTTTTCTTGCTGGTGTTTTAAATCCGCTTTTATTCTTAAGTAATGCGTTTCGTAGTCCTATTGCCTGTTTTGGAATGATTTTGTTCAAACTCATATTAGGTATACTTTTAAAACTTTGCCATTGCGTCTCAGACTTCACTACATATATCATTTTATTTCTTTACTAGTCATTTAGCCCGTTACAATAACGGGCGCTAGAACAGTAGTGCATAAACATTAGTAGGAACAGTCTATATTAAATGGCAAGGGACTTTGACCTCATTCTTTTTGTTGGTTGTATTTTTCTTTCTTTCAGCCTTTTTTTTGTTGATGTTTACTTGCTGAGCTGACCGTTCTTCGTGGGCTGCCGCCATGTATTGTGTGTCTTTAATTTTCTGTGACAGTAATACTGTCTTGTACGGCTCTATTCAATAAGGACGCGTAGATAATTTAGTTCAAATGGCTCTGGAATATGTGAAGAGCAACAGGTGCAGATCTTTATTTATGCGCGCCTTTATTCGCTGCGCCCAATTGAGGTCGTCCTTTTGAGGCTCACCTTTTTGTGCGCGCCCTTATTGAAGGATACCATCTTGTACGTCCGCTGGCTTGTACGTCCGTAATATACGTCCGTAATATACCTTTAATTTTCTCTGGCGGTAATACAGGCGTGCGTGTCGGTAATATGCCTTTAATCTCCTCTGACAGCAATACTGGCTTGTATGTGGCTGTAATATGCGTCACTGTATTGTGTACCTTTAATTTCCTCTCGCAGTAATACTGGTTTGTATTTCCGTAAAACGCCTCTAACTTTCTCTGACAGTGATATCGCGCATAGCACCGTGCCCCGCGCATGCGCACTTCACCAGAAGACACCCACACACGGACACCTGGACGCACATAGGGATTTTATATATATAGATGCCATTGCTGCACCCTTTTGAAATGTTTCTGAAACCAAATTTGCTTTTTACTTTTGTAGATTTACTGTGACAAAATACAGTGGAACTTAACATTATGTTATCCTAATATTTCTATGTATTTTGTGCTCTGAATATATTGTCTTTAATTATAGGTTTATACATTCATAACACTTCCCTTAAGCACTTTGTGGGGATGAGATCTGGTGACTGGAGTAGCCCAGTATATTGTTCATATAATCGTCCTGCTCTTCAAATCATCCTTTGGCCAGTCTTATCCTGTGGTGGAGGTATTCTTATCCTGAAAATTCCATCACCATTAGAATAATAATGCTTCCCCTCCAGATGAACATGATCACTCAACATTACTTTGTATTTGGGAACACTTAGGTTAGGTATGCTGTTAACATTTTGATACAATTAGTATGCTTTTTGTAGTTACACTTATTCAACTATTGTTTTGTAAGGTAGAAATACTAACTAATCATAGTGCCAGAGAGTGCTGATGTGCTGCATGTCGATTAGCATATGCAAGTATTAGGTTTTGGGACGCATTTAAACTAGTTGATATATTGACATAGTAAATTAAAACAATTATTTATTCAATGTTCAAATTCCTATTCATGTACTCCAACCCTTGTTTAATCTTCACTCTTTATATGCGAGTGATTAAAGCATACCATTAGCAGAATACCCCTATAGTAACTTGCTTTTAAATTTTAAAATAATGTTGATAGTATCCACTGCTTTATGAATTTGATGTAGTCTATGACACACTCCCAATGTAACATATACAGATGAAAATATTGCTTGTTTTCCATTTGAAACAGACTAAATCTTTATATGTGGTATTATTGTTATTATTATTGTTGTTGTTGTTGCAGAGATTTCTTCAGATATTTAAGGCTGATGGCCACACTAATCGGGAGCCTGCAATTTCTAGGATTTAGTTATTGTATTATATGTTATGTTCCTATGATTATTAATATTCCATCCATCCATCCATCCATCCATCCATTTTCCAACCCGCTGAATCCGAACACAGGGTCACGGGGATTAATATTATTAATATAAATTTTCTATACAAGTGACACATAGTACAAAGAGTAGACTAGTGGCTGAGACTAAGCTTTTTGGTTCAGTCACCAAAGCTCATTAAGTGTGTTTCTTGAAAACTACCTGTAAGTGTTTAAATTGCAGAAATGCACACGTGTAATTTATCAGTCATTGTTTCTAAAGGTGTGACCAAGGTAGAAAAATTAAAAATGCTAAATGACCAGCTCTGTATGAGATGCTGGTTTATTTCAATAAACTCACACCACATCTCAACAATTGTTAACACTTACCCAATTCAGAGACCCCGCTCAACTATCCAAAATGTCTTTGTACCATGCCAGGGAATTAAAAACCCCAATGGAAGCTCACAAAAACATACAGATTTGACAAAGTACAATCACCACCTGGAGATCCAAAGAGGGTTTAGAAGATGTAAGAAGGACACAAGAGACACATACTTCATGCACTGTTTTGGACATGCAACAAATAAGGAAGGCTTTTGATACTGCAAATGAAAACATGAATGCATTAATAGAGAGTTTCATATAATAATAATAATAATAATAATAATAATGTAGTACCACAGTAGATCAGTGACTATCACTGACACATTACAGGTTTTCGTCTCACACATCCAAAAAAAGTGCATGTTAAACTGATTGATAATAGTAAATTTGCCCAGCATAATTAAATGTGGATATTTGTGTCAGTGTACCTTGCAATGGACAGGCATCCTGTCCGCTGGGACAACAAACTCTGGTTTTTTGCAATACTGAATGGGAAAGTAAGTACACAAAACGGAATATATCAATTATTGAAACATGTGGACTGTGTGCCCCCCTAGATTGTACTTAAATTAGCTATGTTTGAAAATGGATAGATAATAATATTTATTATTAATAATATAACAGGATATATAGAGACTGAGTGGTTAGTATTGCTGTCTCGCAGCTTCAGAGATCTAGGTTGAATTTCTATATCAATACTTGTCTTTGCAGAATTCAGACATTCTTCAGTATCTGTGAGGTTTCTTTAGGTACTTTGGCTTTCTTTGTGATTTAACACACAAATATATCAAAATGAGTTAAATTGGCCCATTCCACATAATTATGGATGCACCCTTAATGAATTACCAGTCCATTCAAAGTTCATTTGGCCATAAACCCTTTGGCCACTATAATTCTAAAATGAAAAAGAATTAGGATTTGAAAATTGATGATGTTGATTATGGTGATATCTTTTATATTTATTTACTGATTAGTTAACATGGCAGTCTCATATTCAAGGTCATGAAGGGCCAAGGCCTAACGTGGTAGCATCAAGCGTGGAGCAGGAAAGAATTCCAGGATGGGGTTCCATTCCATTGCAGAATACATTCACATACACAATCACATTTACACTCAAACAGGGCCAGTTTAGAGTTGCCAATTGGACTGA
Organism: Erpetoichthys calabaricus; assembly: GCF_900747795.2. Classification (NCBI taxonomy): domain Eukaryota; kingdom Metazoa; phylum Chordata; class Cladistia; order Polypteriformes; family Polypteridae; genus Erpetoichthys; species Erpetoichthys calabaricus. The sequence continues at coordinate 147,676,653 of NC_041395.2, read as the reverse complement.
ATATGCATCATTGGGATGTAGGAGTGTCAGCAGAGTGTTTGGTGAAAAACCCACACAGACACAGTGTGGAATCTATAAGGTAACAGCGTTAACCGTTTTGCCACTGTTATTGTTTTAAAACTATGTTTTAGTGGTTAAGCATAACCATTTGAGGAAATACTGATCATTTTAAATGTACAATAATAATACTGTATTGAATTATATGGAAATATTAAATATGTTAAAGATGATTTTTCCTTGAAAAGATGTAGTTAAAGCTTTACTTTAAAATTAAAGTCAAAATTCTGGTTATGAACAAATTATCCTAAATCTATGAATATTGACACCTTATATACCTTTCTTGTCAGCTTTTACAGTGAATTAATTAGTGGTTTATTTTCCTTTCATATTTTTTCTTTATTCTTTGATGTATAAGATAAATGGCCTTGCATGTCAGAATGCATAACTGTTTACTGAACGTTAGGTTGATGGACCAAACTGTGACAAAACAGAAAAAAAAGCTGTGAAAGTCAAATATTATTGTCAGTCTTGTATCATTTGCTAACAAGGACAACTCCTGATAATGACATATCCAACCTGTAAAATGGCAGTTGTTATTGCAGACCTTTGCTAACATGAAATTTAGACGTTATTTGTACTAATGAAACAAACAATGAAGATCTACATTCAAGTCTTTTATAGTAGACTGTGGTTACTGAATGACGTATGTAGTCTGCTACCATCTACAGTACTTGGGTATTTTCCAGCGCTGGCCATTTCTGAATCAGAATGGGAGTTCCTTAGTAAACTCAGATTGTTTAAATAGACAATGTCTACGTGCTTGTGATTTGTGGAGTCATAGATTTCAAACTGCACGTCCTGATTTTCTTATGAAGTATAGAAAAAGTTTGTTCAAAGGACTATCTTAGTTTCCCTGAACTTTCCCTTCAAATATTTTTTTTCTTTCTAAATATTTTAAAGCATTCCTTATGTCAGGTAAGTATTTTCTTTTTTGCCTCTTAGAATGCATAAGTGGAACAAACCTTATCAAAGAAGAGCATTAGAATAAAGGTGAACCTTACATTTAAACAATTAAATATAGCTTTGCATTAATAGTTATGATTAATATAAAGATTAAGCCATTAAACCCAGTTTGCCCAGGCCAGGTCAAAGTGGAAAGGAGGATATGCCTATGCCAAAGGCAATGGGCATAAAGCAGAAACAAGTCCCAGCTAGTTCCCCAATGTATCAAAAATACATTTCTGAAAAAATAACCATATATATTATACCCAGGTGGTCTATAAAAACAAGAAACAGCCTCAGAAAATATTAATATGAGCTCAACTGCCATAGCATGCCTCAGGAGCAAGGTTTAGAAGTACTAATTTTCAATGAAGTGTCCTAATACCATTGTGTGAAGCTGCACCCGAGTAGATCAAAAATAATATTGTTACTAAATCCTGTCTCTCTCTGATAAGTCAAGCCAACTTTATTTCATGTAAAACTACTCATGGTAAACACAAATCCCAAAGATCTTTAATACAATGCATAAGTCTTTGTAATTATTATTTTGAAATGAGAATTTTTGTGTACTTCGTTGTTAAAATGTCAGCCAGGAATGAGGTGTTTAAAAGGTTGCCAGCCTAAAATAATATAACAGAGCATATTATTAACTTTTTTGAACAATCGCTGACCCCCAAATCTGAATGTGAACTTAACTAAAACAAATCTCTTGCCATAGGTATAAATAGCTCTTACATGCCTAAGATTTTTAAATTTACAGTCAGGAGATGAGCGAGGCAAGTGATTGTGCTGAGAGTCTTATTGTTTTTATATACATTCATTTTTTAAATTATAATGAAATGTTAAGTCTTATGTCCTTATCTAAGGTATTTAGTATAAGTCTGCACTCACCAGACATTCTGTTTTTTATTCATGTTATTTGTGCCCCCTTGTAGGTGTGATCTATCTATCTATCTATCTATCTATCTATCTATCTATCTATCTATCTATCTATCTATCTATCTATCTATCTATCTATCTATCTATCTATCTATCTATCTATCTATCTATCTATCTATCATCACTGCTCAAAAAAATTAAGGGAACACACATCGGATCTTGAACAACGAAATATTCAAGTGGAAAATCTTTATTGAGTAATACTGTGTAATTTGTTGAGAAAAAAATTATATAATAACGGTCAGTGGAAACCAAAATCATCAACTCATTTACAGCTGGATTTAACATTACACCAAAAATCAAAGTTAAAAATTTAAATCACAGGCTGATCCAACGTGCATGAATTTATTCATGGCAACTCATAATGTGACTCAGAAGTGTGTATGGCCCACATGTGCCTGTGTGCACTCCTTTTTCCATTTTATTGAATTTATTAAAAGCAAGTAACATTCCATACAAGTAAGTCAACCTTCGCAAAACTAAATTCAATTCAACCTCCACCCATGAGAAAGAGAGCAAGGCTAACAGCCAGTGTGCACTCTTGACAACGTCTGGGCATGCTCCTGATGAGACGGCAGATGGTGTCCTGGGGGATCCCCTCCCAGATCAGGATCAGGGCATCAGTGAGCTCCTTGATAGTCTGTGGTGCTACTTGGTGGCGTCAGATGCACCAATACATAACATCCCAGAGGTTCTCAATTGGATTCAAGTCCGGGGAATGTGCAGGCCACTCAATGGCATCAGTGCCTTTGTCATCCAGGAACTGACTATACACTCTGGCCACATGAGGCCAGGCATTGTCCTGCACCAGGAGGAACCCAGGGTCCACTGCACCAGCGTAGGGTATGACAATAACTCTGAGGATTTCATACCAGTACCATAATTTTGTCCTTAACTCTGTATGTACACACATGTTTTTTCTCCAGTCTGTGCTCAGGTGCCACTTTGTTACACTGCCTTGTATCTGAAACACAGGTCAAGTTCAGGTTGGAGAGCATGCACTGGTACAGCATGTTGCTGCACCCACCACAAGATGAAACACCTCAGGATCCCAGCTGGCAACCCCCCAAGGATATGCCTACCTAGATCATCATAGACCCAAAACGGTCATATTGGATGATGTTGCAGGCTACATAACGTTCACTACAGCATCTTCAGATTCTTTCATGTCTGTGCTCAATGTGAACCTGCTCTCATTTGTCTATACAGCTAGACTTCAAAATAAGCAGTGGTTGCAGTAGTTTTATATATATATATATATATATATATATATATATATATATATATATATATACTGTATATGTATACAAAATAAGTAACTTGCTCTTCAGCACAATGAAATAGCTGTGGGATTTAAAAATGCAAACTTGTGGTTTTAAAATTCATTTTTTCTCAGCTAAAGAAAAGTATGACAGAAATTTACAGAGCAATATTCTCAAGCACATTATCCTGTCTGTCTGTTGCTTTAGGTATTTTAGTCTCAATGTTTTCCCCACTGTATAATTTATAATGTGTGTTATGCTTTGATTTTTGTTTCAATTATGTAAGAAGAATGATTGATTGATAGGCAGCATGGTTACAGCTACAATTACAGGTTGTGAGAAGTGTGCATATTCTCACAGTGCTCTTGTGTGTTTCCTACCAGAGGTTTTTTATTTTCCAACACAGCCGAAACTCATGATGCAGTGTAGTTGACGGGTAACACTACATTTCTCCAGTTTGACCAGCTGTGTTTGAATGCATTTTAATTGAAGGAGTATCCCATAATAGCTTAGTATGATGCTACTAATATAGAGCCTGGCTGACCACAACTTCAACTACCTGGTTAGAATAAAGTTCATGGATAGTTGAAAGACTGCTTGATTGATAAAAAAATCTGTAGTTGTACAAAAAGTCATTTTTGTATGTTTGCAGCTAAATCAGCTTGGTGTTTGGAAGTTTTTTGCTAAACTGGTAGCACATAGGGCGGCACGGTGGCGCAGTGGTAGCGCTGCTGCCTCGCAGTTAGGAGACCCGGGTTCGCTTCCTGGGTCCACCCTGCGTGGAGTTTGCATGTTCTCCCCGTGTCTGCGTGGGTTTCCTCCGGGCGCTCCGGTTTCCGCCCACAGTCCAAAGACATGCAGGTTAGGTGGATTGGTGATTCTAAATTGGCCCTAGTGTGTGCTTGGTGTGTTTGTGTGTGTCCTGTGGTGGGTTGGCGCCCTGCCCGGGATTGGTTCCCTGCCTTGTGCCCTGTGTTGGCTGGGATTGGCTCCAGCAGACCCCCGTGACCCTGTGTTCGGATTCAGCGGGTTGGAAAATGGATGGATGGATGGATGGTAGCACATACTGGCTTCCATGATAACCTATAGTTTAAAATGCTTTGAAATGTTGACAATATTGAAATAGCAAAACTATTAAAGTTACCTCTGTAACATCATTAGGAATCCATTTCTTACTACCATTAAATTCAAGGAGTCACAGAAGATCTTTACAGGAAAACACAAGGTATTTCTTCCTCAAACATTTTATTTTCATGGCATAAGCACAAATCATGTTATCTTTTTCTGGAGGCTTTTCTAATTTATATCAGTTCAAAGATTTTAGAAATAAACACTGAAAAGGCCCATACCTGTAGGAAGAGCATTTCACCTTGCAGATATTCACAACAATAAATCAGTATGAAATGAAATAAAGAAGCCATTTTGAAGAAGTGGTTTGCACCAAGTAACAAGTTGTTTTTCGCTTTTCTAAAAGACACTCACATTTATTGGACTCTTTAATATAAAAGGTGGGCTGTCACATGATCAGAGTTAAAGGTTTTCTGAAAGCAATGCAATCACAATTATCTTAAAGGCCCTATCATAGCTGGCGCAAACAATCCTGCCCCACACTGGTGTTGCAAGCAGATAGTGTTATTTCAGATACAGACTGAACAATTGTCAGCACTCTTCAGAACACCACAAAACATTTGTAAAAGTTCCTTAAAAAAAGAAGTATACTGTGGTGTACATTTTTAAAAAGCAGAATGATAACCAGGAAACAAGAAGAAGAACTAATTAAGTGGAGTATTCCATCCATCCATTTTCCTAACCAGCCTATCCAGGGCAGAGATGCATGGAAGCTAAGGTTTATCCCAAGCAATCATTGAGTGCAAGGCAGGAACAACATGTGGACAGAGCGCAAGTCCATGGCAGAGCAAACATACACGCATTGGTCCGTTTAGCAAAACCAATTCACCTAACCTTCATGTGTTTGGACTGTGGGAGTAAGTCAGAGCAGCTGGAGGAAACCCACACAGACATGGCGAGAACATGCAGACTCCGGTCTCTTTACTGCAAAGCAGAAGCTCCATCAAGTAGCTGGAGGAATATTCCATCATAAATAATTACTAATATCTAATTAAGAAACTGACCATAGTAAATGCTTGTAGGCACTGCTGCCCTCCAGGATCAGAAATGGCTTTGTATTCCATCTAATGGCCAAAGGTATGCTACTAACTGGCATTTTTCTTCAAATGTACACCACATTATGTATATGTGTACCTGTGCAATAGCCAGATGCCCAATTCTGACAAATTCTTTCATTGCATCCCACAGTGTAGCTTGCTGTAACACCCTTGTTGAAAATAAATAGATATCGAGTACTCTCACATTTATTATGTCTGTTTATGATATGCGATATCTATAATTTGAGAACTTTACCACGAATAGCATCATTCAGTAATTGCACAATAGAATCAAAAACACTGGATTAACCAAGACTTAAAAAGGAAGGAAACTTGACATGCACTTCAGAAATATAGATCAAGCCTGATTTTGACATTTTCAACATGTACCACTACTTACACAAAACTATTTTTGGAACTTGCTGAATTGTTTCACTATTTTGTAACAATGTTTTTTAAAAGTGTGACTTTCTTTTCATCAGTCTTTTTTCTGAACCTGCTTTTTCTAATTGTTTCTGTTAAAATTTCCTCTTCAGACTTCAAAAGTGCAGCTCCTTTAAATACCTTGCTAGAGTCACTTTTGGCCAAGTCCTGGAATCACCTCCCTAGTTAGCAGTGGCTCTTTGTCTGCTATGGAGAAACCAGGATTGAATAACTTTTATGAACTCTTGCTGTCCCTATTTGTCTGGGACTTCAGTTTCACTTTCCGGACTAGGTCTCTGCTCTTTCTGCTAGTCCTGTCTGTGCTCAGACTAAAGTGGGCATCCTGGCCCCAACTACTAGTAAAGAGCTGACATTTGTCACTTAGGAGGTCTTGCAATTGCAACCTCTTACTTGACCGCATTAAAACCATGCTATCTTTAGATCAACATTCAGGTATCTCTGCCAGCTACTGAATTTCCTGACTTCCAGCAACCTGGGGAAATACTGTATAAGTCTCCAGTCCACATTTCTCTCTCACCTGTCCTGCACAACTGTCTTTTGCGTTAATGGAAAATAAGGGGCAGTAATTTTTCAGGACTTAGTATCCAAAAGTGGCTGTTATATTCCAATACTGGCATGGACAACACTTCTCCTGCTTTCAACATGGCTTTCTCCAATCCTGGAAGAAACCCCACCCCCCAATTAAAGCTGCCCTATGCCACCCTGGTGATGTCCCAACCTCCTTAAAAAGCATGCTGTATGAATGTATGATTTCCATTCTTATTTGTGTTACAAGTTTATAAGGGAATAAGTCCGAAACCAACAATATATGTTGTGGCAAGGGTATTTGTTCACAGATTTTGCACATTCATTTATGAGTGTATGTTGGAAGAAGGTGACATTCTATTTCTTTGGTTGAATGCATTATTGCTTAATGTATCTGTACTGCAGTAGCAGAGATCACAGTGGCCTTAAAAGTCTGCAAAAACTCTCCAGTCCGCTCAACATGAAAAGAATACTGGTTAAACAGCACATCAGTCTCTCTGAGCTGGCTCTGCTTCCTGTACATGAATTCCGCCTGTGGATTGTGCAGTTTCACTTATTTATTTATTTATTTATTTATTTTTCAATCTCTGAAAACCCCTATGTCAACAAGATATGAAACATCTAAGAAGATATGCCCTGGAGATTGGATACAGAAATATAATGTGGTTAGCAGTACTTTAAAAGGCATCCAATTTCTGATCTTTTGCTGATGTACACTAATAAGGACAACATTACAAGAGGTACTGCTGCCTGTCTTGTCAGAAATGTACCTCTTTATGATATATTTCTTTCCTGGTTAGTTTCTAAATTACTCTCCACACTTAATTACAGAGGATGAGAGGAATGCCTCATTTCTTTTTGTTATGGGCTAAGCCTTCAGTAATCCCAAACAAAAGGCCTGGCTCTGGAAGCTATAGGATTTGCTAGTGGGATTATAGTCTCATGGATAATGATGTGCAGTCAGCAGAAGCAAAGCTTTATTTTAATTCAAATTGGCTGGTAAACAAAACCATTGGTATGTCTGATGGCGGAAAAAAAGGTCTAGTTAGCAGGTTGGCAGAAAATCACAAATGCTATATGTTGTGCTGTATTTCTAAATGATAAATAACTTCAAATTGATTTGTAAGGTTAACAAAAGATGAATTACAATGTAAGTGGGTATAATAAAGATGATACTATATATACATATTTATATATACAGTATATATATATATATATATATATATATATATATATATATATATATAAACATACTATATAATATAGAAATGAAGTGATATCTATCTATCTATCTATCTATCTATCTATCTATCTATCTATCTATCTATCTATCTATTGATCTACATTTATATTTTACTGTCACTAAACCTGTAAATTAGAATCATAATCTTAATCACAGTAAAACACTAAATAAATAATAACATACAATACATATAATAAGTGATTGCTAGAGTAATGTAATAAACTGAATATTATTTATACTGTATAAAAGTTTATTTATTGATATTCAGATATGTAGCAAAGATTGTTTAGTTATTCTAACAGTTGTATTTGCTTCAGATATGGTGTTTTATACCATTACATTCTCTAACCTGGCTTTCAGGGATGGTGGTTTCATATACTTTACAAGTGGCAGCAATGTCTTATACTTAAAGATGACTTCATGATATTGCATGCATAAAACTTTCCTATCATAAATCAATAAAAGAAAGTCCTTTTTTACTTTAGAAAGAATGGATCAGTACAAAGCTGGTTAGTACTACTGTCTCCCTCCTCTAAACTACTCGATTTAAATGCTATCTGAGACACAGTTTGTGTGGATTTTGTGTCTGTGATTGGGGGGGGGGGGGTACCCCTCATATGCCAAAAATGTGTATGGTAGATTATTTGGCCACTGTAAATTGGCCATGGTGAATTTGGCCTTCAATGGACCAGCATCCCATCCAGTGTTGGTTACACACCTTCTACCCAGTTCTAATAAATTAAGGTTTAGAAAACCTTATATTGGACTATGTAGGTCATAAAATGTTTATTTGTGAATTCAAATGTGTGACATTTAATGTGACTTTTTTCTGAGCACATCAAAGAAGCAAGTTTTAACGTATACATTACATGAATGGAAAGCAAAGAAAGCTTAATTCATACTGAAAACTAAACAGAATTTTAATCTCAAATGTGAAATATCCCTTTTTGATTTTTAATATTTATTGCTTTTCTTGATGCATAAGTTATCCCTTATTTTGTTTGGTTTCTTTGGTGGACTCAAACTTTAGTTGACAATGGACATTATTTGACCTGCATAAGACAATGCTTTACCACTCAGTTTTTCTGTGAAAAACAGTAATTGACTCCTCATATAACATTTTTGTAGAATTTTATTTTAGCCAACTTCAATAAAATTACTAACAATAATAACACCATCCAATTTGAAAACATTTTATAAATTTCCACGTGAATAGTGTACTGGATGAGCAGCTTTCTTGCTTTACAATGAGTTTATGGCATCTTGAATTTCAGAGAAGGTTTATCAGACTTTTCTAGAAAGTATAGAAAGAGTATTTTGTAAATAGAAAGTATTTAGCTGTCACATTTGTGTTTTATTAAAGTCCTTGCCTTGAGTCTCACCTTCTTTACACTTGGAGGAATATAGGGACTTACAGTATTCCTTAAATGTGTTTATTTTCCTCTCCATTGTTGATCTCTATAATTGCATTCCAAACCTCTTGTTTATGTATTTGTTGTGCCAAAATCTTACTGGCTTTTGCCATTTATTCATTTTAAATGCTTTTTTTTTCACTCTTCAAAGCATATAGTTAAAAGAAGCATGCCAAATTATGTATGAAAATCAAAGCTACTGTGCAAAATTTGAGAATTTTTAAACATTTCTGTTGGGTAGTAATTTTACTATAGTTATACTGTATATTTCCAATAATCTACATTCAATGTTACTGTATGAAGTCTGCACAATTTCATAGTTTCTATGTGAGTTTTCTCCATTTTTGCACTGGTTTTCCTCTGGATACTCTGGGTTTCCCTTCCAAATCACCGAAAATATATGTTAACTTATGACTCTGAATTGAGCAAATGAGGGTATATGAATGACTAGGACTTGCTGCCCTGTCCTGGACCTTCTCTTGCTTTGTTCTCAGAGTTGTTAGGATAGAGTGTGGCCACCACAGGTTATATAGTAATATAATCAGGCCAAAGAAGATAACGAATTGGGGTGCCAGCTTGAATTCCTATTAAAGAATATGAAATAAAACAAGTTGTTAGACCATCATTTTTTGTACTAAAAAAACAGAGAGATCTGCCAGTTGTTCTGAGTGTCGCTGCTCTTATATGGAAACCAAGGTGGAGAAGGTGGGATCTTCCTGCTATAGTTCTCCATCCATCCATTCTATGCTCTGTAGGCAAAAGGAAAAAAAGGTGTTAGTGACCCCTGGTCTGCAGACAAATGTCAAAGCCTTGAAGATGCTCCCTACTCACAAGTGTCCAACAGTACAAGAACAGGAAGTACTTAACCTTTTCTTACAGTTACTGTATTAAAGATTTCCTGAGATTTTACCATGATCCCCAGCCTTCTGTTTTTTTTTCTGAAAGCAACATACTGAAAGGCATTTTGATTTGCAAGGAGCCTTTTTTCATATTCATATTTTAATATTCTAACCCCTTTATGAGGAGATTGTTGTCAGGCATAGTCATAAACCTCACCAAAAGAAATAGTTATATAAATTAGGTCATGAATGATAATATCAATATGCAAAGATATCTAATATCAGATAAATATATAGATGTTTAGATTTGATTTTACTGCTGATAAACATAAAAACATGCATTTATCTTTTTCTCCCAAAACAAGTGCCTTCTGACATTATCATTGCTTTTGAAATCTAGCATATAATTTTTAAACTATATTTTGAGGAGCTTAATAGCCAAGGCCAAGGCTCAATTCTTGATGAGTCACTGTCTATTTTTTTATTTTTATATTCTCAATGAAGTATCAGATATTTTCCAAATAACTGGTTGCACAGTATTAGGTGGCACTAAATATGCCCCGGACAAATGGTGCTTGTACCAGTGTCGTCAATGACAAATTGAACTTCTGAGAAAAGGCAGTTGGCTGGAAAAGATTGTGGCTCAGTGCGGCAATGTAATGAAAAAAGTGGTTTTAAGAAAGTGAAGAATGAAAGGAAAAGAAAGCTTTATGAATTCATTTATTTTATTCTTTTTGCATACACACTTATTTGTAGTTGAGTGGATTAACTGATGCCTGTCAAGAACTTTCAGGTAGCAATGTTGTGCAGACATAATAATTTCACCCTCACTGGAAAGCTTCTTTCAGTGGGTGTATATTAGCACATCTATACTCATCCACAACCCCATGAAGTCAATTACTTGACAGCAAGGTACATGAATAATAGTATGACATAATTTATTCATAGGTTCTAGCTTATAATTCGGTACATGGAATACTGTACATGTATATTAGCCCCATACAGTGTGTTGTCAGAAGACAGTAAGCACTTATTTCTCCATTTTAATAGTTTACAAATGGATGACATGTTGTTGTTGTGGGTAAGACCCCTAGTTTGTGCCAGATGATCTTCTGTGTTTTTACAAGATATTCTCTCCATGGTCATTTGGGTTTCATAGCACATTCAACCGCATTCCACCTCACAGATAGCTAGATGCATAAAAACTATCTATCTATCTATCTATCTATCTATCTATCTATCTATCTATCTATCTATCTATCTATCTATCTATCTATCTATCTATCTATCTATCTGTCTGTCTGTCTGTCTGTCTGTCTGTCTGTCTGTCTGTCTGCCTGCCTGCCTGCCTGCCTGTCTGTCTGTCTGTTTATCCATAGATTTCTACCGAATCTAATGGGCATTTTGAGATCATTCAATGAAAGGAAATGTTTTTAGTATCCTAATATGAATTTCACTGAATATTTCTAATTTATTCTATAACACTATGTATTCCTATAATAATAATTGGTGGCATGGTGGTGCAGTGAGTAGACTTGCCACCTCACAAATCTAATGTCCTAGGTTTGAATCTGGTCCCTGGTTGTTGTTAGTGTAGAAGTTTGCATCTTCTCCCTATGTCTCCATGGTTTTTCCTCTAGGTTCTCTGATTTTCTTCCCATATTCCTGAAGATCTATGTGTCAGATTTATTGGATATTGCCTTCTGGTCATATGCAAATATAAGTGTGGTTGTTACCTTGTGATGATGGACTACCATTCTGCTCAGGGTCAGTTCTTGCCTTGCTCCCTTTGCAATAGACTCTGGCCTGTTGTGACCTTGAATTGGATTACAATAGCATGAAAATGTTATTTTATAATTTTCAGCAGTAATTTATATTTCTATAATAATGTTTTTGAAAAAACATTGCTTGTTCAAAATGTATTAGTCAAATTAGTGTCTGTAGTATAGTTACTCAATAAATGACTAACTTTGGTTTTATGTAGCACTTCTTACAGTGAACATTCTGCAAAAGCATTTTTCATAAAGAGCACAATGCAATTCAGCTTTTTGTTTGCCTTCTTATAGTAGTTGAACTCAAGCGAGTGGGCCAGAGTCATACAAGGAGCCAGTACTGGTGTTTGCAGCTGTGATTTTTGTGACTTACCGTCCAATTTTTCAGTCAGCAAGTCAGTCAGTGTGCTTCTGTTCACTCAGAATATCTGATGTGTGCAATAGTATTGTATCAATTTTGCTTTGTAAAAATAAACTTTATTAGCAAAACTGGAGTGTTTAATTTTTTTTTCCTGTGGATAAACTTACAGTTTAAATATTTCCTTTTAATTACATGGTCTGAATGATTGTTATTAAGCATAGCGTTCTAATTAATTTTTCTTTAGCTGTGTGCCCAATGTTGTTACTTTAATTTTCCATGTAGATGGAGTTCGGAACATTTTTATTTAGTGTTGCTGAAGCATGTAATGTTACATAAATAAAGAACACATGTCCATTCTTCATCATTGATATGGAAATCACTGCTTCAAAGCTAAAGCACAATATTGATTTACTTTGCTTTGCAATATGTTGGTTGTGTGGTCAAACTGCTAAAAAAGAAGAGGATGTAATAGTAAGAGCAGATGGTCTCTTGTTCAAGTCACATCTTAAACTCTGGCATACCTGACACACTGGCAAAAGTTCAGAAGTCACATTACTACTTTGTTTCTTTTCCCACAAAATAAAATGTGTAAGATGCAGACTTACATGTAAGCTAAATTATTTACACTTTTATTAGTACTTTCTTTTTGACACCCTTCTCTGTACAGGACCTTCAGTTCACAAATGACTTAATAAGTTGTGATTCTTGATTTGAAAATGTGTGTGTCTTTACGCTTAAAGAAAGTCTGCAAAAATTCAGAATGGCATGTTTTTCATTCTTCGGTGATTTCTGCTGCCAGTTTGTTTTTAAAGTGCATAATACCTAAAACAGGTAGATTAATGGCAACTAAGTAAAATCAAAAAGCTTAACTTTTATTTAATGAATGTTTATTTTATGTACAAAATCTGTCTTCTCTGAAAAACTCCATTTGTTTTCATAATACAGCTGCAATGAACAAAAGACACAAGTATTATACTAAAACACAAGCTCTTTTAATTATGGGTGTGTTATACTTCCATACAAATGCTATACTAGAAATCCATCCATCCATACATTATCCAACCCACTATATCCTAACACAGGGTCACGGGGGTCTGCTGGAGCCAATCCCAGCCAGCCAAGGGTGCAAAGCAAGAAGAAATCCCTGGGCAGGGTGCCAGCCCACCTTAGGGCACACACACCCACACACCAAGCACACACTAGAGACAATTTAGGATCGCCAATGCACCTAACCTGCATGTCTTTGGACTGTGGGAGGAAACCGGAGCACCCGGAGGAAACCCACACAGACACGGGGTGTACATGCAAACTCTACGCAGGGAGGTCCCAGGAAGCGAACCCAGGTCTCCTAACTGTGAGGCAGCAGTGCTACTACTGTGCCACCGTGCTGCATACTAGAAATCAACCACTTTTAATAATAAATGTGCTATACCTTAACTGTAAATATGTAACTGATTCTGTCATTCTAGATCCTTTTGCTCTCCATCATATCCCGACAGTCCAAGCACAAATTTGTACTTACAGTCTTTGCAAGAAGAGTCGACAATTGTATGGTCTAAGAATTATTATACTTTTACTGTCATAGCTATCAATTTGTGCTCCATTTCAAAGATTTTTACTAACATATCTCTTTCTTATATTTAGACTATTATCTTTTGACAGGTCAGGGCTGCACATGAAAAGTGGCTTTAATATGCTTTTGCATTTGAACCTGTTTGAGTGTTTACTTTCTGTACAAGAATACAGCAGTTATCCTAGAACTATACATTTTTTCCTTTTTTTAATCTATTTCCTTGTCATTATTAATTTAGCTCTCATACTATGCAAACCAAATGAAAATGCATTAGAAAGGAATTGGCTACTTTATCTGTCAGCCTTTGAGATATAGTACCTACCCTCTGGGTCATATGGTGTTAGTACTGCCTTATGGATATAGTGTCCTTCGTTCAAATGCTGCACTTGATCCCTGTCTGTCTGTGTGGAAATTATATGTTCTCTCTGTGTCTATCTTCTGGTACTCTGGCGTCCTCTCCACTTTGTAATAACACGTGTGCTAGGCTAGTCAGCAACTCTAAACTGGCTCCAAGTTGCTATATTTATAAGTGGCTGCTCTTGCCCTACATCCAATGGTGCCTAACACACTTGATCTCTCTTTGCAACCCTCAATTGGATGATGGAAGTTTAATAGCATTCTTTTATGTTGTCTACACCCATTCTAAGTAAGAAGTTTATAATTCATAGCATGATCAGTCAATCAGCATACTTAAATACATAAGCACCTAAAATAAAAAACACTCCACAAACAATAGGAACCAATTAACAGAATTATTAATCAGTGAATATTTGTTTATTATAACACCTAATATAAACCAGCCATGAATCAATTCACACTCTTATTATTTAATCATTGTTTATGTTTTATGAATTTGTAATGACAAGCAGCATCAATATACGCTTTTAAAGGTATTGGACACTTTTATTCAATCAGTGTTTATTTTCTATAGTACCAATAAAGTTTTTTTTTTTATTTTACAAAATACTCAATTCATATGTATTTTTTATTTGTAAAAGAGCTGACAGAACAAAACCTGTTTAATAAATTAATGATAAAAGTTAAATTTAGACACATATGTTGCTTCCAGCAGCCTATTTGCTGAACCCCCTTAATCTGATTGCAGGGGTTATGGGGAGCCAGAGCCTATCTTGGCATAACTGATAAGACGCAGCAACCAAATGAGATGCCAGTATTGTTATTTAATGAGCATTAAATAAATTAGTCATTTGATTATAGCTGTTTTCTAAGAAGCACCGTCATAAGGCCCAGTACAAGACTAACGAAACTTCAATAAAAAGTGGCAAAGTTTAACAAGTTACATTGAGCTAGTAAATACATCAATTTATTATATTTTACAGTTATTACAAATACATTTCAGAATTTTCCAGAATGTAGTATTTTAAATTATAGTTCTTGGCAATAAATTGAATAATGCTGATATAATCTCACTGTGATTAGTTCTGCCATCTCACAGATTCACTAATCTTGGTATGTGTGGAGTCTTCATGCATGCCTATGTGTGGTTTTATTTTTACTCTTTCCTCCCAAGTGATAAAATCCAACATATCAGGTTAATTAATGAATTAATGGTGGCTTGGTATTTGTTTGCTTATGTGTGTGAATGTGACCGGGTCTCCCTTAAAAGTTCTGGGTCCTGCTTTTTGCTAGATGCTGCTGGAAAGGATGAAGCTTTCCTTCATTCTGCAAAGAAAAAGGCAAGGGTAGAAAATGAAAATCAGTGACTGAAAATAATAAATTATATAAAACAATTGAATCTACCAATATTTTACATGTAGAATTTTCATTTTGACCACTATCACATATTGCTTTGCAAAACTATTATAAATTACTTTTCAGTCACCCTATTTTATCCCTATGTATTGTCTGTCATATTGAGCACAGTCACAAATTACATATACACAAACAGCTGCAAAATTATTCTACAATCAAAACTGGACAGTATATTGATACTAAATTATCAATTCAAAAGAAGTTAATTTGTAGAAACAATAGTGAAGAGGAATTGGAATATATTTAGTTTTAATGCTATGTCCAAAAATATTCAATTATTTCACTGAGTAATGTTTTGGCTAGTGTGTATGTAAGTATATATATTTAAGATAAATCAAACAAACAGATACAGTCCTGTAGGATTCAATATACAGTTTCAACTAAGTTACTTTTACATCACAACCCAGGTTAACTCTACAAACGCATATGCTCTGTTACACATTGGATATATACAGGTACATTTAGGCAGGCTCTGTTCATTATAAGTCTTTTGTTAACTGAAGGACTTAGGTCCAAACCTTAGTGCTCCAACTGATTATCACATAATTATCTCATAATCAAAAATTGCTCAAACTGAATTGTACAAATCTTTCATCTTTCCTTTACAGTAGTGAAAAATCACTACTACAACGTTCAAGATGTATGCCAGTACCCAGGAGGGGGGGTGATACTTTTGTGTAGTAATTTTTGTATATGGAGTTATAGTTGGATTAGATCCTCATATCTAGTTGAACCATATAATGAATTTTTACTATGACAGTCTCCAGGGTAAAAAAAAACATTTGCTCACTACGGGCAATAAAGAACACTCATCAAATATGACACATTTACTGTGACTGATGACATCTTGGCCCATTGAGACTGTGCAAAGGATAACACTCTGTAGTCGTAAAATTAAACGTTTATCATCATTAAACTCTAGATCATGACATGAAATGTGAAGAATTCCTTTAGTGACTATCAATTGTTAGTGCATTTTTTCACGTAAGGATTTGCTGCAGCTCCACACCGTGAACCATTAAATGTGAACAGTAATTTTGGATATTTGGGATTTTTAGTATTAGAGTTAGCTTTCAAACCTCAAAAAGTAACCTCCATAAAATAGCTGGCACTAATACAGGACTAACTAAAGTCATTTGCAAGCATAAGTAATATTTACCTTTCACACACAGCTTTTTAGTGGAATCAGGTTATCTTGTCCCCATTCTCACATCTGTATCATTGCAGCTGCACCTTCTGTAGGCCCTTGTTACACCTTTCCTGCACCTTAAAGACATCTTGGCTACATCCCAATTCATTTCTGAAGCCCTTTTTCCTTCCTTCTTTCCTTCATTCCTTCCTGCATAATAAAAGAGAAACACAAGCGGGAAAAAAAAAATCTATTGCAGCACTCCAGTATTATCAGTCACACTCAGGGTAATAGCCTGGGATTGTCAGAACGGTGCAGAGCCAAATTGGGATGCATAATATGTAAATGTTTTTAAATATAATTTTAAAATAGCTGTTAACTTTAGTAATGATAAAGCTATAGTTAGGGACACATACAGTAGTTGTGAATATATTTGATTTTCTTATTCATAATTTTAATAATTTCACCAAAATAGATGTTGTGAGTGTAGAATATGAAAATGAAAGATCTTCCTCAGTAGAGTACACTTTATAAACATTTGAGTATTGGTGATCTGTAAAGCAACTGCAATAATTATCAGAGGAATGCTTTCAACTGGAATGCCTTAAAATACAGTAAGAGGAAATTCCATATGGAATACAATATAACTGGATTGGTGGAAAATTGGTTTGGTGAGAAGCTAAGGACCTTCCACAGTCAAAGCTGACACCAGTAGGGCCAAGTCCTAATATTATGTCATTTTCTAACCCGCATAACCCATACCGGGCGGCACGGTGGCGTAGTGGTAGCGCTGCTGCCTCGCAGTTAGGAGACCTGGCTTCGCTTCCCGGGTCCTCCCTGCGTGGAGTTTGCATGTTCTCTCCGTGTCTGCGTGGATTTCCTCCGGGCGCTCCGGTTTCCTCCCACAGTCCAAAGACATGCTGGTTAGGTGGATTGGCGATTCTAATAATAATAATAATAATAATTCATTACATTTATATAGCGCTTTTCTCAGTACTCAAAGCGCTATCCACACAGGGAGGAACCGGGAAGCGAACCCACAATCTTCCACAGTCTCCTTACTGCAAAGCAGCAGCACTACCACTGCGCCACCTGTAAATTGGCCCTAGTGTGTGCTTGGTGTGTGGGTGTGTTTGTGTGTGTCCTGCAGTGGGTTGGGTTCGCCCTGAGATAGACTGGCACCCTGCCCGGGATTGGTTCCTGCCTTGTGCCCTGTGTTGGCTGGGATTGGCTCCAGCAGACCCCCGTGACCCTGTGTTCGGATTCAGCGGGTTGGAAAATGGATGGATGGATGGATAATCCATACCAGGCTGGCAGGGCAGCTGGAGCCTATTCCAGCTAGCATAAGGCAGGAACAAACCCTGGAAAGAGTGCCAGTCTATCTCAAGGCGAATACACACACTAGGTCAATTCAGTGTTGCCAGTTCATATAACCTACATGTCTTTGGGCAGTGGGAGGAAACCAGAGACACCAGGAGGAAACCCACTTAGACACAGGGAGAATATGCAAACTGTGCTCTCCTTAAGTTCCAATGTAACCTGCACTGTCAGCTAGGGTGTAAATCTCCATCTAAGTATGGGAAGATGCATGTCACTAAGAAACAGTAAGTCTTGTAACTTTAGTATATTTTCGTTGGAAACTGGTGAAGGGGGGGGAGGAGTAGTAATTAGGCATTAAAAAGTTGGTATGATGATGGGAAAACTAAATTGCAAACGAAGGTGACTGTGTAGAAAGTGGTGTTATTTGTTTTTGAAACTCTTAGTAAATAGAGTCAAAAAAAAAGTGCAGAAAATTTTTGAATGTCCATCATATGCATAGAATCTACCTGAGAGACTTGGCTGTATGAAGGTAACTAAGGTGCTGTTATGGGAAATTCTAGCTTGGTCTTCCTATAGACTCTAATAGGCTGCCCCTGACCCCAGAAACAACCTGAAGCCATGGCCAAGAGGGTGTGTAAAGTTACTCCAATCCAAATGATTACTTTAGTCTACAAAATTTGAGGAGAAGGCTCATTGGAAGGAAGAAGGAGGTCAAGAGAGAAAATGAAAGATGAAATCGAAGAGCATGAATGTTTTTATGTGTCACATATAACGTTAGAATTTGGGTGGAAGATCCCATGATAGACTGAGATTCAGGACTTCTAATGTTTATGCTCAATGGGAAGCTGGGCTTTTGTATTATCTTGTCTGTTCATTTTCAGTTTAGGTTCTACATGTCTACTATGACTGCTTTATCTAAAATACATGGTTAATCAAATGGCTTTTCCCTATGGCGCTGCCATTTTTGTTCACTGTGCTGTTTGGCATCAGAAAAGAGATACAAAAAGACAAAACTCAGACACTATTCCTATCACATGGTCTAAATCATATATTTATAAGCTGCAAACCTAAACTAATTTAAAGAGGTACATTCTTTTTGAGTCACAGTATAGACACAACCCCTTAAATATAACTTTTACCTTTGTATTATTCCATTTATATATGCAGAGAGAAAAGAGCAGCACTCAGAGACCCTGAGCCTTTCCAAAATATATACATAATACTGCTTGTGTATGTGTGTATGTCAAAATCTCAGACCACATATACATACACAAATGTGCTGTAAAATATTTGCTACATCTGCAGTACTGCAAACAGTTTGGTATTTAAATTCAACATCTTCCTGCAAATCTTTTCTTAGTTTGCTGTCATTGATATCCCATCCAACAATAGGAGTGATTCTGTAATAATTATTCCAACAAAATAGTACACTTTCTTGTACTGTATGTATATCAAATAATTAAAATACATATATGTCCTTACTTTATTAAAGCCAACTGATTAAATAGTTCCTATGGCACTGGCCTGTAGAATACATGTTACAGAAGCAGAACCTGCATCAACATCAATAAATCAGACCAAGTTTCATATTCTTTAATATATGATTATGATATGAGTGTTGTTTTTTTAACTCGAGATCGAGAGGGAACAGTTCAGTTTTTGCTCATTTGGCTATGTAGTTTATGGGAGCCTCATCTCTCTCTCTCTCTGTCTCTCTCTCTCTCTCTGTCTCTCTCTCTCTCTCTTTGTCTCTCTCTCTTTTCTTAAATCTGAATTGCCAACGGAATTTTACTTTCTCTGATAAAATCTATTTGGTGGCACAGGAGGGCTAATTATGAAAGAATGTCCCTTGGCCTTATCTTTAAGTATTATGCCCTACCCTGCAGGACACAAGAACTCTTACTGGGGATTACATGACAGTTTGGCAACCACAGAGACCACTGTGCCACAGTGGACAAAGGAAATCCCTGTTGGCATTTCCTTTTCTTTAAGTGCAAACACTCTGGTCAATTTATTGTTGCCTTGAGCTTCAGCTGTACTAGAACCTCAATCCACATTTAAACTGACATCTAAATCACTTATCTTCTGTTGAGAAACATAAAATTATCTTTTGTTTTGTTTGCAAAAAGCATATCAATATTTCTTCTTTAAACTTTTGAATTAGTTCTGAGTGTATGTCTTGAATTGCTTGTTACGGGTCAAAATCAGGACAACGGGGAATTTCTGAAGGATACACAAATCAGACTGATCTAGAGCTTAACCTTGCTCCTTTTAATATTACTAATTGTTAAGAAATAGTTTAAAAAATACAGCTATTTGGAAAGTTCCAGAGGAAGACCGTGAAATTAACATCTTATATGCAAGTTTCTGTAATGTTTCAAAACAAACTGGATTGTAATTAATGAAATCAATCAAGGAAGTTTAGGCTGGCTTCAACCTCAGACATCATTACAACAAATAGAGCTTTTTTCATGTTCATAATTTGTTACACTAATGATGAACTTTCCGTCTATTTGAAGGCAAGATGATTTCCTTCAAAAACTGTTTTGAATTTAAGTAGTAAATGTGAGATTATATAATGATTTCCAACATGGAAAATACAGTTAAATATTGTATGTATTTATGTAAAACGCTGCATATGCATTAATGCAATTATCAAAGATACTGGCCATAAACATAGTTGGAGTATGGAATTCATCTGTGCAACACAAATCCATTTAGAACTGCCAGAATTTATCTTGGTAATACTGGGAAGAGGCCCGAACCTGTATAGGACTCCAGTCCAGTGCAATGCACACCCTATACAAGGGGCCCAGTTTAGAAATAGCCTAACGTGCACATATGTGGACTGTGACCAGTGCAGTAGGTCAAAACCTTTATGAATTTGTAGTGAAAATGCAAATCCCATGTCCCTTAAGCTAATACAATACTAGATACAACAAAAATCTCCAAAACCTTTAGCATGTTAGCCTGTTTTGGAGTTTATACTAGAATTTAATTGAAACATAATTTAATTTTGACAAAATGGAGAAAATTATTTCTCTTTGAGGGGAATAGTAAAAAAAACATGCAAATCCAGATTTTTGAAAGAGTTATTATGAATGGAGTAAAATAATTACTTATATTGAGACTTGTTTCTTCTTTTTAAAATTAACATTTTTATTGTTTTCTGCTTGAAAGTTTTATTGCTGATAAAGAAAGACCTGCATTTTTTAAAAGACAAACAACCTTTTTTCTGGATGCTGCTAAAATGGGCAAACTAACATTATATAAAAGATTATGTTAAACTACACAAGTGACTTTTTCATACAACAAAAATTCCAGAAATCATAAATCATTTTTCAGAAGTGTCAATTGTTGTCCTACTCAGCAGCTAAATGGGAGTACCAGGGATTCTTTTTTAATGTGATGTGTCCTAGCTTTTTAAAATCATATTGCAGGAGATTTAAACCTACAGGAATGATGCATTGCAGCTGATGCTTTAAGTGTTGGTTTTCTCTTTTAAAAATCACATTTAAGTCATATTCTGTACTCCAGTGCTCATGAGTAGTGAGGTGTGAATTTGTATTGTATCCTCTCTGATATAATGTAGCAGCCAGGCATGTGCCTTGTAAGACACTTTATTATCATAATTTTTCTGCTCACTGTTTTGCCTGTAAAGATCTAGAACATTAAATGCTTGTCAGCTCACTACAGGATAAATATTTCTTGTCAGATTAATTAACCATTAAACTGTGAATACCATACAGACCACTGAATCGAGGAAATGTTTAAAAAAGATTGTAAGTAGATGTATTAAAGCAGTAGTAAACCAGTATCCAGGTTAGATACATTCCTAACTTTACATCACAAATAGCACTGAAATAAAATCAGCAGCTTCTTCTAATATTAAGCACCAAGATGAAATTCATTACATGTGTAATGTAAGTAAAATATATCAGCACTCAGAAATGTTAATTTCTCTAATTTGGCCAATATTACAAATGAAAAAGAGTTTGATGATGTTTCCACACTAGTCCGGTTAATTAACTTAAAGAAGTAGTATTTGCATAAATCATTACAGCATCCTGAGAGTCCTGTTCTTCAAAAAGACAAAGATGAAAAGTCACTGGAGTGGATTACTGTCAGTGTGCAGCTATAGACAGGTAGAAGGAAGCAGTAATTCCTACAGAAAGGCACACAAACATGGAATCAGTGACTAACAACTGTCCCTACTGTGATGCTTTGTTTAAGATTCCCCTTTTATTTTCCAATTCACTGTCAGAAGTGATAAAGACCTCAGTCGCACTCGCAGTAGAATCCCAAATCTAGGTGTCAAAAAGTGTGAACTAATTCGTAATGGCGAGTGACATGTAATATACTTTGTTTGGGTAACCTAATGTAACTCCATTGTAACGCCACAAAGCCTTATCGATTACCAATTGCTTAATTAAAAAGTGTTCCAAAGAAAAATCGAGTACCGTACCAATGTGTCACAATTAAACACAGACACAAAAGGCAGTGATGTTCACAAAGAAATAGAGACAAATAAATAAGCAGAATAAAATAAAACGTGAATGTAATCGTTTTTATAGAACTATTCTAACACTCTGCAACCCCCCACTTTTCACTTTGTCTGTACCATGTGGAACGCCAGAATATTTTGCAGCACCATTTTGAACCAAGAACAGGATATCAACCAGGACGGGAAGCCAGATCTCAAATCTAGGACGTGCAACTTGTTTTAGAATCGTGGGAGTAACGCAGGTTATACGTTAGATCACCTACATACTGCATGTAAACCACTCTCCGGAACATGGCACTGACTTCCAGTATATAGTACGGTATTTCTGTCCAACAGATCATGTGATAGATTGTTATATTTTTTTTCAGCAGCCACTGAAGGATGCGAGACAGTAAAGCCCCTCCATCGAACAACAGGTTACAACTGACACTGGTCAGGAGGTTCTTTCAACGAAGCGCTCATAAATACTTCATCTGTATGATGTCAGTCTATTTAGAAGGATTTTGTGTGTGTGGGTGGGTGTGTGTTTGTGTGTGTGTGTGTGTGTGTGTGCAACTATATAGAAAATACGGTACAAGTATATATAAAGTAAAGGAACTGCCTGATTATTTATACGAATAGTTTGTAAATTGATAACGCTTTGGATAACTCTAATATACAGGCAAATACACAGAAATTATGAGAGTAATATGAATTTACAGTAAAATGAAGCGTTTTCTGCATATGTGCAATCCAACGTAAATTGAAGTGCAGCAGAACTTGTGTTTAATAAACATTATTATGCAAGACTTTCTACGCCAAACGATTTATAAGTTGAATGTTGTTTGCTCTCTGTGTATTGATGGACTCGTTTTGTGAATATATCCACAATTTACTTTGTTCACTGCATTCGATTTTAGTACTCATATAAATGCATGATTTAATTGATGCAATATACGCCTGTGGAATATTTATTGAAATGTAAATATTATAAATAAGAAATGAAAAATACAATTTGACCTTGCAACGTC
The DNA here is from genome assembly GCF_900747795.2 of Erpetoichthys calabaricus. NCBI lineage: Eukaryota > Metazoa > Chordata > Cladistia > Polypteriformes > Polypteridae > Erpetoichthys > Erpetoichthys calabaricus. The sequence continues at coordinate 147,653,380 of NC_041395.2, read as the reverse complement.
TTTTCCGAGAAAGGAAAAAAAATCTTTATCAAGCCCCTATTCTATGGCTTCAATAAACAGAACCCATT